>NW_026273320.1:545000-592500 GCF_020536995.1 Dreissena polymorpha | reverse complement strand
AAAGAAACCAAACTGCATTTCAATGTATCAATAAGTCACAGAAATTCTTGAAACATTATGCAGTTCTAAAACGTAGTAATTCATAAGCTACGATTGATAAGAGAATTATTTGATTATGTATAGAAAATAAAACATACTGTAATAGTAATGTGTCTGCAATAAACTGTCTTCATTTAACAGCAGAACAACATTGGTTATCGATATTACATTCATTTATTCATTTCGTAATCATACAATTCAATACATTGTTGCAAAGTAAAAAAAAATACGGATTAGAAAAAAAGCGTAAAGCTTATATTAATTCTTTTCCATGGTAGAGTTGACTCATATGTTTAGCATTTAGGCGGCCACAAGAACATGGATGCGCTCACTTAATTGTTATGATTGTGATTGGATAAGGTTCAAAGTTAAAACGGAATCATGGTAGTGTGGATATACGTCATACAAACGAAATGGATAGTTGATTAAAAAGGTACTTAGGCGGTCTTTTTACGTACTTTCATTATGCAACTATATATCAACAGCTGAGACATAAAATGAACAAAAATAAAAAATCTAACAAATCAATTAAATTGAATTTAATTTTAAAGTAAATAAATCTTAAGGAGATGAACACATTTAAGTTCTAAAATAAAAACACACACATTTATTTCGTGTTTTTAGGTCTTTAATTAAAATGCACTCATTTATTTTGTGTTTAAAGTATTATTTCTGGACTTTGACGTAGATATCCAATTGTTGCCAAACGCTTTCCAAATACGGCGTTATCGCCCTGATATTACCGATTTCATTAGGTCCCTACTGCCTTAATAAGAGATATTGCCCTTGGTTTTAATGCTCCAATGATTGGGGGTATATTGTTTTTGGCCTGTCTGTCTGTTTGAGTGGTGAAAGGTCAAGGTCATCCTTCAAGGTCAAAAGTCAAATATATGGCTTCAAAGCGCAGTAGGGGGCATTATGTTTCACAAACACAGCTCTTGTTATCCCCACGTTTTTCGGAGAAAAAGTGGGGATATTGTGGTGATGTGCGTCTGTCCGTCCTGGCCACCTGCTCCTCCTACACTATAAGCACTAGAACCTTGAAACTTACATACATGGTAGCTATGAGCATATGTGCGACGGTGACAATGACGGAATTTTAATCTGACTCCTGGGTCAAAAGTTATGGGGGTTGGGGCGGGGCCGGGTCAGAGATTTTCACTCATTTTTTTATGTTATTTTACATTATCTTCTTCATTTCTGCACCAATTTACTTCAAATTGATACTGAGCCTCTCTTATGACAATACGGTCAATCTCAACTATGCATGGCCCCATTACCAATACCAACCCTGGGGCGCCACGGCCACATAGGCCACGCCCACCTAAAATTGCCTTTTACTATAATTTCTTCATTTCTACACCGATTCACTTCAAATTGATACTGAACCTCTCTAATGACAATACGGTCAATCTCAGCTATGCATGGCTCCATTACCAACCCTAGGGCACCCCGCCCACATAGGCCACGCCCACCCAAAATTGCCTTTTACTATAATTTCTTCATTTCTACACCAATTCACTTCAAATTGATACTGAACCTCTCTTATGACAATACGGTCATTCTCAGCTATGCATGGCCCCATTACCAACCCTGGGCCCCCCCCCCATAGGCCACGCCCACATAGGCCACGCCCACCCAAAATTGCCTTTTACTATTATTTCTTCATTTCTACACCGATTCACTTCAAATTGATACTGAACCTCTTTTATGACAATACAGTCAATCTCAACTATGCATGGCCCCATTACCAACCCTGGGGCGCCCCGCCAACATAGGCCACGCCCACCCAAAATTGCCTTTTACTATAATTTCTTCATTTCTACACCGATTTACTTCAAATTGATACTGAACATCTCTTATGACAATACTGTCAATCTCCACTATGTATGGCCCCATTACCAACTCTGGAGCGCCCCGCCCATAATAGGCCACACCCACCCAAAATTGACTTTTACTATAATTTCTTCATTTCTACACCGATTCACTTCTAATTGATACTGAACTTCTCTTATGACAATACGGTCAATCTCAACTATGCATGGCCCCATTACCAACCCTGGGGCGCCCCTGGGTCAAACATGCGGCGTGGGGATACGCGTTGGCCTCTGCAGCGCCATTTCTAGTTGTTTTTAATTTGATGTTACTTTTCCGGGCTATAACTCAGATACCATGCAATACTTCAACATAATAGTAATAGGTGTATTGCTATTAATGAGGAAAAGTGCCATATAAACCTTAACCCTTCACACTCTTAAATAAGAGCTATTGCCCTTTGTTGTTTTTTATGATGGAATGTTTTAGGGCTATATCTCTGATACAATACAACATTTCAACATGAAACTTCATGGGTGTGTGGAAATCAATGGCAAGAAGTGCCATGCACAAGAACTATAACCCTTCATTTGCTTAACTAAGAGTTATTGCCTTTTGTTGTTGTTGTATGATGTAACTTGTCAAGGCTATATCTCGGATTCGTATAAGATTTCAACATGAAACTTCATGGTAAATAGATATCAATGAGGAAAACTGCAATTCATGAAAACAATTACCCTGCACTTAATTGTTTTGTATTTAGTAAGACAGGGATTTGTACCCATCCATAAACAAAATTCATTGTTTTTGCGAATATCAATTCAATGAATGTGCTTGTTTTCCATAAAATTATGTAATTGTTCAGTGGCAGTACCAGTAGATTTATTATTTATTATTCATGTTGCAATGGCACAGTCTGGTGTCTGCATAGTGACTGGGAGGTCCTGGGTTTGATCCCCACTGTGGGAGATTCAAAGTACAGATACTACCTTGGAAACAGACTGGAGAGCGTTTCAATTAGCCCAAAGCTTTTGATGCATATTTAAACATATTTTGTATTACTTAATGTAATAAAAAATATGTTTAAAAAAATATGTTTTATTTCAGACACAGAGAGAATGGCGGCCAAGCGACAGCACATTGAGATGGACCCTGACTATGAGGATGTGTCTGAGGTCCAGAGCAAGAGACGTCGTCTGCTGGAGGAAGGAGGTCAGCTGAAGTCTCTGATATTTCAGCACTGACTTATTTACCCAATGGCAATGTCAGCCGTAAAGGAAGAAAAAAGTAGTACAAACACTTACAATTTGACTGAAGCAATAAGAAGACAGTTATTATAACCAGAGCAAAAATAAGCCGTCCTCTGGGAAAGCCAGGTTTTATACACGTGCATAAAGTGTCGTCACAGATAAGCCTGTACAGTCCGCACAGGGTAATTAGTGACAATATTTTCCGCTTAAACTTGATTTTCGCTATGAAGGGACTTTCTTCAAATGAGAAATTCCATTCAAGCAGATAGTGTTGTCCCTGATAAGCCTGTATCGATTGCACAGTCTAATTTGGGATGGCACTTTAGGCACACGTGTGATATTAAGACCTGTTTTCCCCAGATTGCGGCTCATTGATGCTCTGGTTTTATTATGCTCCCCCAAAAAATTTTGAGGGGGAGCATATAGTCCCCGCTTCGTCTGTCCGTCCGTCTGTGTGTCCATCCGTGCACAATTTTTGTCTGGGCTATTTCTCAGCAATTAATGACAGGAATTCAATAAAACTTTATGGGAAGCTTCACTACCAAGAAGAGATGTGCAGATTATCAGCCGGTTCTGGTCGGATGATTTTTCACAGAGTTATGGCCCTTTGAAATTTTCCATTAACTGTACATATAGTGCAATTCTTGTCTGGGCTATTTCTCAGCAACTGATGACCGGAATTCAATGAAACTTTATGGGAAGCTTCACTACCAAGAGGAGATGTGCATATTATCAGCCGGTTCTGGTCGGATGATTTGTCACAGAGTTATGGCCCTTTGAAATTTTCAATTAACTGTACATATAGTGCAATTCTTGTCCGGGCTATTTCTCAGCAACTAATGACCAGAATTCAATGAAACTTTATGGGAAGCTTCACTACCAAGAGGAGATGTGCATATTATCAGCGGGTTCTGGTCGGATGATTTTTCACAGAGTAATGGCCCTTTGAAATTTTCTATACAAAAATTCTTGTTCCCCCAACTACTGTGCCCTCAAGACGTTTCCTTTTATCTGAATATATAGTGCAATATTGTGACAAAAAAACTTTGGGGAGCATCACCCGTCTCCGACGGTTTCTTGTTAACCGTCTGCTTAGGACTCCGATCAAATGTGTTCGTTCAACTATTTTCTTCTCTCATGGCTGACACTCCTGGTCAGTGATTACAAAAGGAAATATTTTGATATGCTTAATTTTTTTTTAGATATAATATTTACCTCATAAAATTACAAAGAAATAAGAACTAGGATGAATTAGCAAACTCTTAGCCAATTTTATCCCAGTCTATAACTCTATATGTCTATTTGCATGTAAAATAAGAAGTTAATATAGGAAGACCAAATAATGGTATTTATATGATTTCTCAAGTCATTTGGAAGACTGTATTTACTATCATTTTGAAGTAATGGCCTTGAGATTGCTTATGAAACAATTTGTTAATAGTGAGTTTTATTCTTAAAATTTATTATTTGATTTCAACTTAATTTTATCACACAGCTTTCAGTTTAAAAGAACACTATAACAATCAGCTTTAAAACTTTCTAATTAATGGCATCTCAACAGAATTAAGACATTTCCATTAATACAGATTTATAAAACTGGTAGGTTTTGGGGCCTATATAAGAGTCACTCTGTACTGTATCATATTCATTTTATTGGTGACTCATATTCAAGTGTTAGTTGTATTAAATATTGGTATGACTTTATTGGTGACTCATATTTGTGTCTTCTTAACAGCTGCTGCTGCAACAAAGAAGAAAATCTCTTCAATTATTGACAAGCAGTTTAACCTGGAAGTTGAGAATAAAGAGACAGAGCTGTTAAATATTAGTGAGGTAAATATGTGAGATTTATATTTATTTATGTTTTTTTTGTCAATAAACATTTTTGTCCATGTATTTTCATTTGTATATTTAAGTTATAGAACTGGTTCTATGTATTATTTGCTGTAAATATCTTAATGATAATCATATAAAATGGCGTCAAAATATTTGTGTAATTTGAATAGGACCTTAAAAGCATTTTACTGTATTTTGGTAATGTTTAGCAGTAAAAGCTATCATTCAAATCTTCAACAATTATCTGAAATCAGTTCTATGTAATGACTAATGATTGCAGCAACTGGAAATGGCCAGGGCTATGATGGATCGTCTACGAGCTTGTATTGTGGCCAGTTACTATGGAAATGCGAGTCAAATAAAAACGCAACAGGTAGTATACTTTATAAATCAGATATAAATTAAAAGATCAAATTAATGGGCCCATAGTAAAAAGGTTTGTTGTGGATATTTGTTTTGATTTTCTCTACAGTTCACTGTATTTTAAATGTTTTATTATGAACTAATTTGTGAAAATATTTTCTGAGTAAAAATCTAAGGGTCTATGATTTGTAACTATCTGTCGTGATTCTGTTTTGACTTTAAAAGGAATCTGAATAAATCATAATTGCTTGTATTTAATTAAAGGCCAGTTGTTTGTTACATGATCATTTCTATTGTAATTAATAGAAAAATGTGACCCAGCCTCCCACGATACATCCCACTGTGAGGAAGTACATTGGTAAAGCCCCTAAAGGGACCCCTCTGACTACCCCAGGCCAGCTCCAAAGTAGGGCCCTACAAGAGGGTATTCAGGTTAAGACGGAGGCTCCAGAGGGAAAATCTAGAACTGAGGAGGCGTCAGAGAGGATCGGACAGATGGCTTCAAAATGTAAAGTAAGTTGGAACAAGCGTCCAGATATAAGGAAAATCCTTGTAATTTCAGCATGCAGGGTCACTTTTTACCCTGTCACTTTCTCACCCGGTAAACTTTGATACAGGTTGCGTTAGTTATGATTTAAGGAACCTTTTATTCATGATAAATATTTTGATAATTTTGCTTCGGGTGCACAGCCTTAGATAAATGAAAGATTTACGATATGTGCGAGGAAGTATAATTAGAGCGGGTCTTTTGGAAAACTTGGCTGGGTTAATTTCTTCCTTTAAACAATTTTTTTTCATAAAAGCAGACATAGTCCTACCTTATCGATACTGCATAGGCTAATCTTGGGCAATACCTTTCGCACATATGTGTCTTGTTCTGAGAAAACTGGGCGTAATTCATGTGCGTAAAGTGTCGTCCCAGATTAGCCTGTGCAGTCCGCACAGGCTAATCAGGGACGACACTTTCCGCTTTAATGGTATTTTTAGTTTCAAGGAAGTCCCTCCTTACCGAAAATCAAGTTAAGGCGGAAAGTGTCGTCCCTGATTAGCCAGTGCTGACTGCACAGGCTAATCTGGGACAACACTTTACGCACTTGCATTATGACCAGCTCTCACAGAACAAGACACACATATTTAGGTTGGTTTAACCAGAGTATGGCTCATATATTTGCATTTAAGAATACATCAGTGATGTGCTGTAAGTCTTGAGTGTCCTATGGACACCTGTAGTACTTTTTGCGCTTTCAATGTTGCGCTTGGTGAGCTTTTGTGATTGCCATTTGTGCATTGTGCGGCGTCAATATTTGCTTTGTTAACACATTTATTTTCTGATCTTCATGAAATTAGGTCAGAAGATTTGTGCAAATGAAATCTTGGACAAGTTCGAAATTGGTTCCGGTTGTTTAAAAAATCATGGACGTCAGGGGGCAGGGTATTTTTCCTTATATGGCTATAGCAAACCTTTTTAACACTGTTAAGGCCACATTTATTGTCAGATCTTCATGAAATTTGGTAAGACATTTTGTACGTATTATATCTTGGGCGTGTTAAAAAATGGTTGCAGTTGGTTGAAAAACATGGCCGCCAGGGGGCGGGGCATTTTAAACCAGGTTTTCCGAAGGAAAAAACTGGTTATTAGATTGGCGAATGCGGGCGGGCTGGCTGGCTGGCTGGCTGGCTGGCTGGCGGGCTGGCTGGCTGGCTGGCGGGCTGGCGGAATAAGCTTGTCCGGGCCATAACTATGTCGTTCATTGTCAGATTTTAAAATCATTTGGCACATTTGTTCACCATCATTGGACGGTGTGTCGCGCGAAATAATTACGTCGATATCTCCAAGGTCAAGGTCACACTTTGAGTTCAAAGGTCAAAAATGGCCATAAATGAGCTTGTCCGAGCCATAACTATGTCGTTCATCGTCAGATTTTAAAATCATTTGGCACATTTGTTCACCATCATTGGACGGTGTGTCGCGCGAAATAATTACGTCGATATCTCCAAGGTCAAGGTCACACTTTGAGTTCAAAGGTCAAAAATGGCCATAAATGAGCTTGTCCTGGCCATAACTATGTCATTCATTGTGAGATTTTAAAATCATTTGGCACATTTGTTCACCATCATGGGACGGTGTGTCCCACGAAAGAATCACGTCAATATCTCCAATGTCAAGGTCGCCACGACTAAAAATAGATTAAAAAAAAAAAAAAAACTTACAAAGGGGGTTAATTTTTTTTGGTCATTTCAAAAGTTCAGTTTGAGTTTTCTCCCTTTATCAGATTTTTTTTTCACAATGAAAACCTGGTTTTGTGACAATTTTGTCCCTTGTTTCTTATATGGCTATAGTTAAACCTTTTTAACACTCTAGAGGCTACATTATTGTCTGATCTTCATGAAACTTGGTCAGAAGATTTGTCCCAATGATATCTTGGATGAGTTTAATAATGGTTCCTGTTGGTTGAAAAACATGGCAGCCAGGAGGCAGGGCATTTTCCTTATATGGCTATAATAAAACTTTGTTAACACTATAGAGGCCACATTTATTGTCCAATCATCATGAAATTAGGTCAGATGATTTGTCCCAATTATATCTTGGACAAGTTCGAAAATGGTTCCGGTTTGTTGAAAAACATGGTCCACAGGGGGGGGGGGGCATTTTTCCTAATATGGCTATAGTAAAAACTTGTTAACACTGTAAAACTCACATTTATAGTCGAATCATGAAACTTGGTCAGAACATTTGTTCTAATGATATCTTGGCCACATTCATTGTCCGATCTTCATGAAACTTGGTCAGAAGATTTGTCCCAACGACATCTTGGATGATTTAAAAAATGATTCCGGTTGTTTGAAAAACATTGCCACCAGGGGGTGGGGCATTTTTCCTTATATGGCTATAGTGAAAACTTGTTTACACTCTCAAAGTCACATTTATTGTCCAATCTTAATGAAACTTGGTCAGAATATTTGTTTTAATGATATTTTGGATGTGTACAATAATGATTCTGGTTTGTTGAAAAACGTGGCCTCCAGGGGGTGGGGAATTTATCCTTAAATGGCTATAGTAAAACCTTATTCGAACTCTAAAAGTTACATTTATTGTTCGATCTTTATAAAAGTTGGTCAGTACATTTGTTCTAATTACATCTTGGGCTGCACAGAACAGGTCAGTTCCGTTGTATCTCAGGTGAGCGACTTTGGGCCTTTCAGGACCTCTTGTTTATTAAAAACCACCAACTGAGTCACAAAAATTATACCAAATATTTTACTGTATGTTTGAATTTCATTAATTATACACTGGGTAATCAGGTTGAATGATATATTTCCACAGGCTGTCAGTTCAATGCCTGCATCTAATGGAGTCCATGGTGATCTGGACACACGATGTGGACGATACAAGCTGAAAAGGAGAATAATAGTGGGAAATGTCTCAAAGTAGGTAGCAATAGGCTGTGTATTAGTGGTATGTAGCCATTTGCTTACAAAATAGTGTATTTGTATGCATTAAACCCAGTTTAACCAGAATATGGCTCATATTATACCACATATGAGCGCTCTACTTGTGATTACAATTGGATATGATAGTATGCATTCTTCCACAAGAGTATCCTAGCAGATATTACACCACATATAACATACATATAATAGCTATCGGATAATCATCTGATAGCGTCCATGTTTCCCAAAGAGTATCCCATCAGATATTACACCACATATACCATACATATAATTGCTATCGGATAATCATTTAGAGGATATGTGTTGGATTTGGTGCAATATCGATTTTAATTCACATGAAAACAAAGTCATTTCTCAGTATAACAGTGAATTTTTTTTCTCTGTTAATTTTCACTGTTTGGAACAGTGAATTATCAGTTTTAAAACCACTGATATTTCTCTATAAACTTGCGGAAAGCATAAAATAAATTACATTGTCTCTGTTTCCCCAGGAGTATCCCAGCAGATCAGCGTGATGAGAATGACCAGGCCACTCACAAATGGATGGTGTACGTCAGAGGTCCCAAGGAGCGTCCAAACATCAGCGACATCGTCAAGAAGGTCTGGTTCTTCCTGCATCCTAGCTACCGGCCCAATGACCTCGTGCAAGTTAGGTGAGTTAGGGGTCTTTGTGTCACTTCACAATTCTTGATCAGAATTATAAGAAAGACTGTATTATGTGAAATGGGATAGACATCAAACTTGCAATGGAAATCTTTTGGGGTGATTTTCTTAAACAAATCTGTTAATGTTTATGTTCTGAATGTATTTGTGTAATATTCATTCTAAATGTTTAGGGTAATACGCTTATTTCCATGAATGTTTCAAACTGGATTTTAAACTGTTCATACAAGGATGGACAGAGTTTTATTTTTTGATTATTTGAAAAAAGTAATCATTAAGTTTTATAGTAAAATCAATTAAATGATTCAATTATATTTTCAAGTGTCCATTTTCATTATTATTTGTCAAAATTTATAAATACAAGAGGTAGAACTGCACATAATGCATTATTGAAAAAACAGATTGAGGTATTATTCACACTTAATGTGTAATAGTGTGTTTGATTCCTTTTTAACAAAAGAGCACAGGAAAATACACAAAGAACAAACATGAAAGATATAAAAATCATCATCCGTGTCCTTGCCTTCCAAATATTATCAGGACATCAAGCATGTATTGACCGAATATCACATCATGCTTTATAAAATGTATAATCTTTTGAATGCTTTCTTATGAAATTAGTTTGTTTAAATTAATGACTTCATTTGATGTTTAAAGTATTTGTAAGCCTTTTTTAGCTCACCTGAGCACAACGTTGTCATGGTGAGCTTTTGTGATCGCCTTTTGTCCATCGTGTGTCGTCCGTCGTCAACATTTTGCCTTGTGAACATTCTAGAGGCCACATTTATTGTCTGATCTTCATGAAGTTTGGTCAGACCATTTGTCCCATTGATACCTCGACTGAGTTCGAAACTGGGTCATGCTGGGTCAAAAAGTAGGTCACTAGGTTAAAAAAAAAGAAAAACCTTGTGAACACTGTAGAAGTCACATTTGATGCCCAATCTTCATGTCATTTTGTCAAAATGTTTGTCTAAATGATATGTTGGTTGAGTTCAAAAATGGTTCCGGTCCGTTGAAAAACATGGCCGCCAGGGGGCGGGGCAGTATTCCTTATATGGCCATAGAGAAACCTTGTGAACACTCTAGAAGTCACAATTTTTGCCCAATGATCATGAAACTTGGTCAAAACATTGGTTTTATTGATATCACGGAAGAGTTCGAAAATGGTCCAGATCGGTGAAAAAACATGGCCGCCAGGGGGCGGGGCAGTTTTCCTTATATGTCTTTAGTTAAATCTTGTTAACACTCTAGAGGCCACATTTATTGTCCAATCTTCATGAAATTTGGTCAGAAGATTGGTCTCAATGATATCTTGGATGAGTTCGAAAATGGTTATGTTTGCTTGAAAAACATGGCTGCAAAGGGGCGGGGCATTTTTCCTTATATGGCTAAATATGGCTATAGTAAAACCTTGTGAACACTCTAGAGGCCACATTTATTGTCCAATCTTCATTTAATTTGGTCAGAAGATTGATCTCAATGATATCTTGGATGAGTTCGAAAATGGTTATGTTTGCTTGAAAAACATGGCTGCCAAGGGGCGGGGCATTTTTCCTTATATGGCTAAATACATGTATAGCTATAGTAAAATCTTGTTAACATTCTAGAGGCCACATTTATTGTCCGATCTTCATGAAACTTGGTCAGAAGATTCGTCCCAATAATATCGTGGAAAAGTTAAAAAATGATGCTGGTTGGTTGAAAAACATGGCCGCCAGGGGGCAGGGCATTTTTTCCTTATATGGCTATAGTAAAACCTTGTTAACACTCTAGAGGCCAAATTAATTTTATTTCCTATCTTCATGAAACTTGTTCAGAAGATTTGTCCTAATTATATCTTGGTTGAGTTCGAAAATGGTTTCCGTTGCTTAAAAAACATGGCCATCAGGGGGCGGGGCATTTTTCCTAATATGGCTATATATCACGCTTTAGTAAAACCTTGTTAACACTCTAGAGGCCGCATTTATTGTCCGATCATTATGAAACTTGGTCAGATGATTTGTCCCAATGATATCTTGGATGAGTTTGAAAATGGTTGGTGGAAAAAAATGGCTGCCAAGGGGGCGTGGCATTTTTCCTTATATGGCTATAGTAAAACCCTGTTAACACTCTAGAAGCCATATTTATTGTATGATCATCATGAAACTTTGTCAGAAAATTTGTCCCAATGATATTTTGGACAAGTACGAAATTGGTTCCATTTGCTTGAAAAACATGGCCACCAGTGGGCAGGGCATTTTTCCTTATATGGACTTATGAATCTTCATGAAACTTTGTCAGTAATTATTTGTTTAAATGATATCTTAGATGTGTATGAAAATCTTTCTGGTCTGTTGAAAAACGTGGCTTCACTAGTCATGAAAGTTGGTAAGATCATTTTGTTCTAATGACATCTTGGGCTGCACAGAACAGGTCAGTTCCTTTGAATCTCAGGTTAGCGACTTTGGGCCTTTCAGGCCCTCTTGTTTAATGATCAAACATAATAATAAGATCTAAAAAGTATGGGAAGAATATAATACAATGTAAGCATCAAATACAGTTAGTTGGATTGAATTACTCACAAAGGGTCAATGTTTAGGTTTTTCAAGCCTCCCTAAATTAATGTATACGCATTAAACACCAACCTAAGTGTTGTCTATTGCTAGCCTGTACCGGTAATTAAATGTTGATTATGCCATTTATCTAGATAGCAGAGTGATTACTAGTATTTTTAAAATAGAAAGATTTTTTTTTACAAAATAACAAAACCTTAATTTTATTGCATCAAAATGTTTGATGAACTTATCATGTAATTTTCTCCCCAATTCAACATTTCAGTGAGCATCCATTCCATCTTACCCGGCGGGGATGGGGTGAGTTCCCTGTGAGAGTCCAGCTTCATTTTCGAGACACGCGAAACAAGAGACTGGACATTATTCACAATCTCAAGGTATGAGTCACTGCATTTAGATTTTCATTCCTGAAACGAAATCGACAAGTTAAATAAAATTGTTTAAGTGGTTTGTGAAACAATATTTTTGATAAAATGTTTATGTCTTAAATTGTGTGTTTGTGATTTTACTTAAACAAGAGATGTGATTGTCAGAAACACAATGCCCCCTATGTGCCGCTTTGAAGCCATATATTTGACCTTTGACCTTGAAGGATGACCTTGACCTTTCACCACTCAAAATGTGCAGCTCCATGAGATACGCATGCATGCCAAATATGGAGTTGCTATCTTCAATATTGCCAAATTTAACCTTGACCTTGAAGGATAACCTTGACCTTTCACCACTCAAAAATAAGCAGCTCCATGAGATACGCATGCATTTTAAATATCTAGTTGCTATCTTCAATATTGCACAATTTGATCTTTGACCTTAAAGGATGACCTTGACCTTTCACCACTCAAAACGTGCAGCTCCATGAGATACACATGCATGCCAAATATCAAGTTGCTATCTTCAATATTTAAAAAGTTATGGCCAATGTTAAAGTTTTCAGACGGACAGAATATTTGACATTTGACCTTTAAGAATGACCTTGATTTTCACCTTTCACCACTCAAAATGTTCAGCTCCGGGAGATACACATGCATGCCAAATATCAAGTTGTTATCTTCAATGTTTACAAAGTTATGGCCAATGTTAAAGTTTTTGGACGGATGGAATATTTGACATTTGACTTTGAATGATGACCTTGACCTTAAGCTTTTACCACTCAAAATGTTCAGCTCCAGGAGATACACATGCATGCCAAATATCAAGTTGTTATCTTCAATAGTGAAAAAGTTATGCCCAATGTTAAAGGTTTTGGACGGACGGACAGACACCATATATTAGACATTTGCCCTTGAAGGATGAACTTGACCTTCACTTTTCACCACTCAAAATGTGCAGCTCCATGAGGTGCACATGCATGCCAAATATCAAGTTACTATGTTAAATATTGAAAAAGTTATGACCATTCAAGTTTTCGGACGAACGGACAGACTGACATACTGACTGACAGACAGTTCAACTGCTATATGCCACCCTACCGGGGGCATAAAAACAAAGCTTTCAGGTTTCTCCTTAAGGCAATTATGGCTAATGGCAGGAGACATCCCTTCTTAATCAGGTACCTGTCTGCCATGTCCTTAATTGCAGTGATATTCCGTAATTAGCCACAGACATAGCATAAATGTAAAGTATACCCCTTTTATCAACAGGAGGATCTCACTTGTTTATAAGGTGTAGTAATCAATAAAATCAGGTTTAATCATGAGCCAAAGCTAATTGATGCATTTTCTGGCTGCAACTGCAATTTTGATAAAAAGCATGGCATTGAAAATTACATTCTTTAATGCATTCTCAATAGCTGCAGCTGCATAGTGTATTATCCATTGTATTTGAAACATTGCAACAAAGTGTGTTGAATTTATAAAAGGAGGTCACAATTTAAATGAAAATAAGCTTTAACTTGCTACAGTTGCATATATTATATTTTTTTAAGTTATTGCAAATGTTGCTTATAAAAAACAAGACGTTTAAACTTAATTTATTTGTGTTTATGATTTGTGTGTGTCATACTCAGGACAGTACAATAACAACTTCAATTGATTGAGAGAAAAACAACAGCAAATGAAAATGTGTAGATCTGTACACATTTAATTGTGTGAATGTAAAGAATTAAACATTTATTAGAATGAAAAGATGTATTTTGGCACAAACAAATTACAGGAATCAAGCATTCTTGGTATATTTGTATTAAGCAAGGAAGTAAAACAAAATGTATGAAGACATATTTAAGTATGACCTGTATTGTACTAATGGACCATTAGGTGACTAATGCTGAAAAATGTTTGTGTACACTTTGGAGGGCATAACCATCCCAAACCCATCCTGTTGTAGCTTTACATCCCACCATTTCCTGGGGGAACCCAGATAGAATTGTAAGATAGGTCATACTCTCAATAAACTAAATCATATAATAGATAAGCATTGAAGGACATATATGAGAATGGTAGTTATTTGAATGGATATTGTTCGGATTACCAGGTTATCTGGCCTGAGATGACCTGATTATCCATGCTGTCAAATATTAAAATATTTAGGTATCGTTCTTCTATTTTCAGCTTGACAGAACCTACACAGGGCTGCAGACTCTCGGATCTGAAACAGTAAGAATAAATGTTCATCATTTCAATCAACAGATATCTTTCCCATGATATATTTCAATAAACCCTTCCCTGCATAATTTTAATATGCCATATCTTGATTGGGCTATAATAAGAAGAATACTCTGTGTTTAATGCTTAAAATAATAACAGGAGTTTTCCCAAAATTCCATTCAAACAAATTATTGATATGCGCTTATTCAAATGTATATAACATTTCAATATTGATGGTTTCTTGTTGTTTTTTTATATTAATTTTGTTCCATGTTTGTAACAGTTTAGTTTGTCCTTATAAAATAAATGTAGACATGTTTCAAGGTAAATACAATATTCCCACCTCTGTAACAGTAATGACCGCCTTAGCCTTTGGTCTTGGTAGACATCTCTTGCCTGTGGGTGCATTTGTACTATACCCCTAAACAGATTACTGTTGGATATTGTTAGGTAAATTTAACAATCATATACAGTGGACAATGTTGCAATAAAGAATATAGTACCTATGCTCATTTGTCCTTTTTTGACGTTTTTGTATTGCACCTTTATAAAATTTGTGGACAATGAATCTAAACTTAACTAAAATTGGTATGTCTTTTAAACCAACATAAATAATAATTAACTTGATTATGTTTTGAGCAAATGTTTACCTTATGTCTGAAAAAAAGTAAAAATGTTCAAGTAATCTGTTTTCATAGTGTGAAACAATATGTGAACATGCTATGATCAGGAATTCTTGTGTTTGCATTTCAGGTGGTGGATATAGAGCTAGAGAGAGATGCGGTTCCCGTTTCCAAGCCCTCCTGTGGCTCTGCAATCAAGCAGGAACCAGACCATGATATAAACAGCACAAGTGATATGCAGGGGACCAGTGTGGTGAAAACTGAGCCTCCAGATGATCATGATTATGGCCATGTAACCGAAAAGCTTGGAAATGGTGTTTAAAATAATTATGATTTATTTTTTATCTTACTAAATTATGCATTAATGAACAGATTTTTTGATCAAACTCATAAACAATTACCTATATTAATTCAGTTTTTTAGCTTGGCTGTTTTCGGAGAAAACCCAAGGTATTGTCATAGCCAGCTTGTCTTGTCCGTTGTCGTCTGCCGTCCGTGTCGTGCTAAAACCTTGACATTTTGTCAAGGTTTTGAGCATTGGCTCTAAAATCAAAGTGATTCAACCTACAACTTGAAACTTCATATGTAGCTGCACCTTGATTAGTTCTACATGCCACACCCACTGTTGGGTCACTAGGTCAAAGGTCAAGGTCACTGTGACCTCTAAAATAACAAAATTCTGACAAGCTTTCATTTATTAGCTCATCTATTTTTTGAAAAAAAATTATGAGCTATTGTCATCACCTTGGCGTCGGCGTTGGCGTCCGGTTAAGTTTTGCGTTTAGGTCCACTTTTCTCAGAAAGTATCAATGCTATTGCATTCAAACTTGGTACACTTACTTACTATCATGAGGGGACTGGGCAGGCAAAGTTAGATAACTCTGGCGTGCATTTTGACAGAATTATGTGCCCTTTTTATACTTAGAAAATTGAAAATTTTGGTTAAGTTTTGCGTTTAGGTCCACTTTTCTCAGTAAGTATCAATGCTATTGCATTCAAACTTGGTACACTTACTTACTATCATGAGGGGACTGGGCAGGCAAAGTTAGATAACTCTGGTGTGCATTTTGACAGAATTATGTGCCCTTTTTATACTTAGAAAATTGAAAATTTTGGTTAAGTTTTGTGTTTAGGTCCATTTTATTCCTTAAGCATCAAAGCTATTGCTTTCATACTTGCAACACTTACTAACTATCATAAGGGGACTGTGCAGGCAAAGTAATGTAACTCTGACTGGCATTTTGACAGAATTATGTGCCCTTTTTATACTTAGAAAATTAAAAATTTGATTAAGTTTTGTGTTTAGGTCCACTTTATTCCTACAGTATCAAAGCTATTGCTTTCATACTTGCAACACTTATGAACTATCATAAGGGGACTGTGCAGGCAAAGTTATGTAACTCTGACTGGCATTTGGACGGAATTATGGGCCCTTTATACTTAGAAAATTGAAAATTTGGTTAAGATTTATGTTTTGGTCCACTCTACCCCTAAAGTATCATAGATATTGCTTTCATACTTGGAACACTCACAAACTAAGGGTACAGTAAAAGGACAAGTTGCATAACTCTGGTTGTCATTGTTACGGAATTATGGCCCTTTTTTGACTTAGTAACTTTTAATATATGGTTAAATTTTGTGTTTCGATCCACTTTACTTCTTAAGTATCAAGGCTATTGCTTTCAAACTTCAAATACTTTCATGCTATCATGAGGTTACTGTACCTGGCAAGTTGAATTTTACCTTGACCTTTGAATGACCTTGACTCTCAAGGTCAAATTATTAAATTTTGCTAAAATTGCCATAACTTCTTTATTTATGATTAGATTTGATTGATACTTTGACGAAACTACTCTTACCTGACATACCACAATAGACTCCACCCAAACCATCCCCCGTGCCCTCCCCCCCTCCCCCCCTCCGCCCCACCCCCCTAATTTTTTTTTTTTTTTTTTTTTTTTTTAAGATCATCTCACAAATGACCACCACACCCTCACACTATACCCCCACCCCACCCCCCCCACCCCCCCCCCCAATTTTTTTTTTGATTTTTTTTTTTTTTTTTTTTTTTAATCTCATCTCACAAATTACCACCACCCCCATCACAAAATAACCCCCCCCCCCCACCCATTTTTTTTTAAAAACGGTTATGTTTGAAATACCGTCCAACCATCGCACCCAAAAAATACCCCCCCCCCCCCCCCCCCATCGCCCCCGCCCCCTATTTTTTTTTTTTTTTTTTTTTTTCGCTTTTTTGGAAGATAATGTAATAAATGTCCACAACCCCACACTATAAACCCCTCTTCACTCCACCCCTCCCTCCTTTGTGATTGAAAATGAGAGTCCCTTCACCTTTGAAAAGAAAATAGATGAGCAGTCTGCACCCGCAAGGCGGTGCTCTTGTTTAAAACTGCACCCGCAGTCGAGCGTGGCACCCGTTATGTGGTGCTCTTGTTTTATTCATTATTGGCAAACTATGACTTGCATTAAAATGTCTTGTCCTTACATTTAAAATGTTTTTGGTTATTGTAGTTTAAGTTTTTAAAATATTATGTAAATGTGTAAACTTCTATGATCAGAAATATAAAGTTAGCCTGGCTATGGGAAGATAGGGCTTAATGCATGTGTGTAAAGTGGTGTCCCAGATTAGCCTGTGCAGCTTAAAAAAGCCTCTTCTTAACGAAAATACAGTCTAGTTAATAAGTGTTATCCCTGAATTGCCTGTGCAGACTGCACAGGCTTATCTTTGACGACACTCTATGTACATGCATTAAGCCCAGTTTTCGCTGTTGGAAGTTTAATTTTATGTTGTGTTTTTTCCTAGGTAAATGCACTGCAGCTGCGGACCCAAGTACCCCAGAAAAGAGCCCAATGAATGCCAGCATTCTGATCTCATCCACCATAGGGGCCACCTCTGTCCCTGCCCCACGGTCAGCCAGTTTTGCGACCTCTCAACCTTTGACCTTGATCCCTGTACAGGGACTAGGTCAGACTGGCTCACCAGGACTGTTGAGGGTTGCACCTTTGACGCCGACTAAACAGACTGTGTTTTCTCATAGCAACAGTACTAGTGTCAATCAAGTATCAACTGGTTCTCCGGTAAGAAATATTGTGCTACAAGGTGTTGGTTCTTTGACCTCAACTGTTGTCCTTGACAACAAGGTCATAGGTCAAGGTAACATGCAGAAGAATTCAGTACCTCAGCTGATTGCTCTGAGTCCGGTGAAAACGACTGGAAATACTACTAACTTTGCTGTGCCTCAACAGTTGGTGTTAACAAGCATAACTGGAGGTCAGCAGATCAAGCATTTATCACTGCCAGTAGCCAGTTCTCAGCCAGGGAGGGTTAACTCCTCCCCAAATCCACCGCAAAATGCTGGTCTTATATTCCTGAAGTGCACTGACAGTCAGGGAAAAACGTTTCTCATTCCTCAGCAAGTGTTTTCTAGTGCATCGTCACCTATTAGGTCTCAGTCAACACCAATTACAGGACAGTGTAACACTGTGTCTCATGGATCTCAGGCACTTATTCTCACTACCAGTCTGCCCAAAACAAATGCATCTTCCCAGGTGATTGCAAACCAGTCTGGTCAGTTTGTAGTGAAAATATCACAGCAGAGCGATGTGACAGGAAAACCATTGACACAGAATGGGCCAGTGTTGTTTCTTAAACCTGACACGAGTAGCTCTGCGCGAAAAGTGGCCAGTTTGTTGACTACAAAGCCTAATATTTCCCCAGAAGTGAACACCGGCAAACTCAAGGCATGTACGCCAAATGTTCGCAATACCTTCCCTAGTCAAATAGCCATGCCTGTCCAGCAGTTGACCCCCGGTTCACAATCTCTCTTTAGAGGTCAACTCAAGGTCACTCCCCAGGGATTAATGCATATACAAGGCCAAAAACTGAATGCAAACAATACCAATGAACAAAGTGTGATTTTAATGAATGGCAATTTGAACAGTAAGTTGGCTGGGGGAAATCAAAATAAGCAGCCACTAATTCTTGTACCAGCTACGATGAACAATAAGATTGTTGGGAAGGGTAAGTCGCTACTTTCTTCACCGTTTAATAATCTGGCTGTGTCACAGTCGAATGGAAATGTGATCCTTGTCAACCATGCCAGTGCAATAACCACTAACAATCAGAACAACGGAAGACTGGTCTTGACCAATCAAGTGTCTACAAACAAAAACATTGATAAGATCAATGCAAATAACACCAGAATCTCATCTGCAAGCAACTCCATAACTATCACATCACCTCCATCACAGACTCACAAGAATCTGTCAAATCATATTGTCATAGTACCGGTGACCTCTCATCCGCCCATATCCATGGTAACACAGGTTCAAGGTCATTCAGTTGTGACCACATCACAGACGTTATTGAAGTGTGTAAATAGTGTCTCAAATATCTCAGGGAAAATGGCAGGCATGGAATCTAGATCTCAGGAAAAAACTATGCTAATTGTTGTACCAAGTGATGATGCTAAAAGAAGTTGTGTTACCTTGAACTCCACTTCTCAGCCTGAAAGGTCAATGTCAAGTTTATTAGGGTCAAGGTTGCCACAAGTTTCTATAGCTACTAAAGAGATGGAAATGCCAGTGACTATATCATCAAGTAATCAAAAGCAAAAACAAATAATTGTTGTAAATGAAATGAAGTCTGAAATGCATACACTTCACAGTGGTGTTGAAAAAGAAAAGAAAATTATTGTGCTGGAACCCAAAAGAAGAAAACAGCAGCAAAATAGAGACGCAGAGTTTCCGGAGTTTATTAAACCATTATGGTAAGATTGTTTCATGTAAACATGTAAAGTTTTGTAAATATTTTCAAAATATGGTCTTTCTTCAAGGAAATAACAAATATTTATAATCATTGATGAATGACAGACTATTTAATCTCTTTTGGTGAGAAAGCCAGCATATAATAAACAATTGTAGTGTACATTATATTGTTTTATGTTCTAGAAGGCTTAAAATCAAATGCTGAAATAATGTTTTTAATGAGTTTTATTGATCACAATCTAAATAGGAGCTGCATTATTTGAGTTGTTGCTTTAAATCCATATTCCAATTTTAATTATTCTTTACATACAACAGCCTGACAATTATTTCTGTAAAAATAAAGTTATGAAGCCATTGTAAGCTGGAGTATTGAGCAAATAGTGATTTTAGCTCACCTGATTGCTCAGGTGAGCTTTTGTGACCGGTCTTTGTCTGTCGTCTGTCCGTCCGTCCGTCGTCCACATTTGGTTTGTAAACACTCTAGAGGCCCAATTTCTTGTCCGATCTTCATGAAACTTGGTCAGAAGCTTTGTCCCCATGAAATCTCGGTCGAGTTCGAAACTGGGTCGTGTCGGGTCAAAAACAAGGTCACTAGGTAAAAAAAAAGAAAAACTTGTAAACACTGTAGAAGTCACATTTCATGCCCAATCTTTATGTAACTTTGTCAAAATGTTAGTCTAAATGATATCTTGGTTGAGTTCAAAAGTGGTTCCGATCCGTTAAAAAACATGGCCGTCAGTGGGCAGGCCAGTTTTCCTCATTTGGCTATAGAGAAACCTTGTAAACACTCTAGAAGTCACAATTGGTCAAAACATTGGTTCAATTGATGTCTCAGACAAGTTCGAAATAAAAGCTGGTTGAACTGTTTGATATATTTTTAGCTCACCTGATTGCTCAGGTGAGTTTTTGTGACCGGTCTTTGTCCGTCGTATGTCTGTCCGTTAACATTTGCTCGTAAACACTCTTGAGGCTACATTTCTTGTCCCATCTTCACGAAACTTGGTCAGAAGCTTTGTCCCAATGAAATCTCGGCTGAGTTCGAAACTGGGTTGTGCGGGGTCAAAAACTAGGTCACTAGGTCAAAAAAAAGAAAAACTTGTAAACACTGTAGCAGTCACATCTCATGCCCAATCTTCATGTAACTTTGTCAAAATGTTTGTCTTAATGATATGTTGGTTGAGTTCAAAAGGGGTTCCGGTCCGTTGAAAAACATGGCCGCCAGTTTTTCTTATTTGGCTATAGAGAAACCTTGTAAACACTCTAAAAGTCACAATTTTTGCCCAATGATCATGAAAGTTGATCAAAACATTGGTTCTATTGATATCTCGGACGAGTTCGAAAATGGTCCAGATCGGTGAAAAAACATGGCCGCCAGTGGGCGGGGCATTTTTCTCTATATGTATATAGTGAAAACATGTGAACACTCTAGAAGTCACATTTTTGGCCCAATTTTCATGAAATTTGGTCAAAATGTTTGCCTCAATAATATGTTGGTTGAGTTCAAAAGTGGTTCCGGTCCGTTGAAAAACATGGCCGACAGTGGGTGGGGCAGTTTTCCTTTTTATACGCCCGTATAAAATACGGGACGTATTATGTGAAACCCCTTGGCGGCGGGCGGGCGGCGGGCGGCGGGCGGCGGGCGGCGGGCGGAAGGCATCACTTTGTCCGGACTCTAATTCAAATTGTATTCATCCGATCTTCACCAAACTTGGTCAGCAGTTGCATCTAGTTGATATCTAGGCCAAGTTCGAATATGGGTCATGCCGGGTCAAAAACTAGGTCATAGGGTCAATAAGTGCATTTTCAAAGGGGCCACTTTGTCCGGACTCTATTTCAAATTGTATTCATCCGATCTTCACCAAACTTGGTCAGCAGTTGCATCTAGTTGATATCTAGGCCAAGTTCGAATATGGGTCATGCCGGGTCAAAAACTAGGTCATAGGGTCAATAAGTGCATTTTCAAAGGGGCCACTTTGTCCGGACTCTATTTCAAATTGTATTCATCCGATCTTCACCAAACTTGGTCAGCAGTTGCATCTAGTTGATATATAGGCCAAGTTCGAATATGGGTCATGCCGGGTCAAAAACTAGGTCATAGGGTCAATTAGTGCATTTTCAACGGCGCCACTTTGTCCGGACTCTAATTCAAATTGTATTCATCCGATCTTCACCAAATTTGGTCAGAAGTTGTGTCTAGATGATATGTAGGTCAAGTTCAAATATGGGTCATGCCGGGTCAAAAACTAGGTCACGAGGTTACTTAGTGCATTTCAAGCATTTAGCATGGTGTCCGCTCTCTAATTGAAGTAGTTTTCATCTGATCTTCACCTAATTTGGTCAGAAGTTGTGTCTAGATGATATGTAGGTCAAGTTCGAACATGGGTCATGCCGGGTCAAAAACGAGGTCACATAGTGCATTTCAAGCATTAAGCATGTTGTCCGCTCTTTAATTGAAGTAGTTTTCATCTGATCTTCACCAAATTTAGTCAGATGTTACATCTAAGTGATATCTAGGTCAAGTTCAAATATGGGTCATGCCGGGTCAATAACTAGGTCTTGAGGACACTTTCAAGCATTGAGCATGGTGTCCAAAACCTTCGAACGGGCGTATCTTGTGACAGTTTGGCACTCTTGTTTGGCTATAGAGAAACCTTGTAAACACTCTAGAAGTCACAATTTTTGCCCAATCATCATGAAAAATGGTCAAAACATTGGTTTTATTGATATCTCGGACGAGATTAAAAATGGTCCAGATCAGTGAAAAAACATGGCTGCCAGTGGGCGTGGCATTTTTCTCTATATGTATATAGTGAAAACATGTGAACACTCTAGAAGTCACATTTTTGGCCCAATTTTCATGAAATTTGGTCAGAACATTTGTTTCCTTGATACAAGAGTTGAGTTTGAAAATGGTTCCGGTCAGTTAAATAACATGGCTGCTGGGGGGGGGCAGTTTTCTTATATTTATATAGTAAAAAAAGCTTGTGAACACTCTAGAAGTCACATTATTTGCCCAATCATCATGAAACTTGGTGAAAAGATTGGTTTTATATATATCTCAGATGAGTTTGCAAATGGTCCAGATCGGTAAAAAAATGGCCACGAGGGGGGTGGGGCAGTTTTCCTTATGTGACTAGAGAGAAACCTTGTGATTGAACACTATAGAAGTCGCATTTTTTGCCTAATCATTGTGAAACTTAGTCAATAAATTGGTTTTATTGATTTCTCGGACAATTTGAAAAATGGCTCAGATTGGTGAAACACACTTTTTAGCTCACCTGATTGCTCAGGTGAGGTTTTAGGATTGGTCTTTGTCCTCCATTCGTCCGTCCACATTTAGTTTGTAAACACTCTAGCATTCACATTTCTCAAGCATTCTTTATCAAAGTTGCTGAAAGATCTCAGTCAAGTTTGATAATGAGCAAAATCACATAATAAATGCCATAATTATTGCCTTTAGATTGTTCAAATTTTCATTATATTATACAAAATCCCTGTAAACACTCTAGAGGTCACAATTTTGTTTCAGATTTTATGAATCTTGGTCATATTTATTTTTGTAAGCAAAGTTTGATGCTTGGTTAGGGGGGTCAACTCAAAATATAGGTAACCAGGTCAAATCTTACAAAAATAAAAACACTCCATGCGCCAGAGTTTTGGTTCAATAATGATGAAACTTGACCAGGATGTTTGTCTGGACAATATCTAGGTAAAGTTTGACATTTTGGTAAAGATTGAATGAACCGACTCCCCTCAGGTGAGCGAACTAGGGCCATCTTGGCCCTCTTGTTTTCTCTTTTGCTTTTGGTTTAATAATAATACCAGCCATGCCAGTGTATATAATTGCCAAAGAACTCATTTCCCAGGTTTACATTTCTGTTGACCAATCCTGGCACTGGCAACACAAATACAGTTTGTGCCTCACTCTTGTTGTCCAATGCTGGCACTGGCACCACAAATACAGTTACATTCCTGTTGTCCAATCCTGGCACTGGCAACACATATACAGTTACATTCCTGTTGTCCAATCCTGGCACTGGAACCACAAATACAGTTACATTCCTGTTGTCCAATCCTGGCACTGGCAACACAAATACAGTTACATTCCTGTTGTCCAATCCTGGCACTGGCAACACAAATACAGTTACATTCCTGTTGTCCAATGCTGGCACTGGCAACACAAATACAGTTACATTCCTTTTGTCCAATCCTGGCATTGGCAAAACAAATACAGTTACATTCCTTTTGTCCAATCCTGGCATTGGTAAAACAAATACAGTATTTGAGCCGCACTCGTGGACAACCAGGCTTTATGCATATGCAAAAAGTGTTGTCCCAGATCAATCAGGGATAACACTTTTTGCTTAAAGGTATTTTCAGTCTAAAGGAAGTCCCTTTCTTAAATGAAAATCCAGTTTCAGCAGAGAGTGATGTCCTTTGTTAACCTGTGCACACTGCACAGGCTTATCCAGGAATACACTTTATGCACATGAATAAAGCCCAATTTTCACAGAGTGCAGCTCCAGTATTTATTAGCACTAAATGATCGTGCATCCACATTTTCAGCATCTGTGATTATGCAGACCTGACATCACTCATAAGGGCTGCAATCATCCGCCATCCAGTTGTGTCAAACAGCCACGGTAAATTTGATTTATAGTTTTTTATAATGTATGCATGGAATGTGTTAATAATGATTATAGAAATTCTTTTTCGTTTCATGTATTAGGCGTGCAAATAAATGTTAATTTTTATACCCCTGGATAGAAAGATTGGGGGTATATTGTTTTTGGCCTGTCTTTCTGTCTGTCTGTCTGTCATTGTGTCAGTCAGTCATTGTATGTGTGTGTCACAAAACTTTAACCTTGGTTAAACTTTTATAACTTTTGCAATATTGAAGATAGCAACTTCATATTTGGCATGCATGTGTATCTCATGGAGCTGCACATTTTGATGAAAAATAAAGGTCAAGGTCATCCGTAAAGGTCAAAGGTCAAATATCATTGTTTTTTTCTTTCCTAAAACTTTAACCTTCGTTAAAGTTTGGTGATGACTTTTTTAATATTGAACACAGCGACTTGATATTTGACATGCTTGTGTATCTCATGGAGCTGCACGTTTTGAGTGGTGAAACGTCGAGGTCAAGGTCATCCTTCAAGGTCAAAGGTCAACTATTATTGTATTTTTTTACCGTTTTTAATATTGAACATAACAACTTGATATTTGGCATGCTTGTGTATCTCATGGAGCTGCACGTTTTGCGTAGTAAAAAGTCGAGGTCAAGGTCATCCTTGAAGGTCAAAGGTCAACTAGCATTGTATTTTTTACCTTTTTTAATATTGAACATAGCAACTTGATATTTGGCATGCTTGTGTATCTCATGGAGCTGCACGTTTTGAGTGGTAAAAAGTCCAGGTGAAGGTCATCCTTCAAGGTCAAAGGTCAAAAAAAAAAAAAATCATTTCTCTATTCAATCTCTTACTTACTTCTCGTGGAGCTGCACATTTTGTGGTGAAAGGTCAAGGTCAACCTTCAAAGTCAAAGGTCAAATATATGGCTTCAAAGCGGCACAATAGGGGGCATTGTGTTTCTGACAAACACATCTCTTGTTTGATATTGTTATTTGTGTGTAACAGTGAGAGTAAAATCTCTTGTTTATTCATACAAGCCCTGATCTGGGAAAACGGGGTGTAATGTATGTGCACAAATTATCTTCCCATATTAACCTGTGTAGTCCAGGGATAAAACTTTTTGTATTTGTGGTATTTTTCTTTGTAAGAAAGTTTCTTCGTAGTGAACATCCGTTTAGTTGGAAAGTGTGGTCCCTGATTAACCTGTGCAGTATGCACAGCTAATATAGATCAGATGACACTGTACACACATGCATCTAACTCCGGCTCATATCTGTTTTTACAGGTAAGACTCTACATCCATACTGCGCCAAGTCTCGGGAGGAGTGGCTGTCCTGGAACATCGGAAAACGCAGGGCATCAGAGGTGAAACTCAAACATAGTTGTTCTCTTTCTTTCAGAGATAAAAATAACCCACTTGTCCTCCTTGCGACTGGGAGGTCACGGGTTCAATCCCTACTGTGGGAAGATCTCCCCCAGAGACACCAAGTACTGGTTCTAGTACCAGGAAACGGACTCGAGAGAGTTTCAAATAAGCCTTAGGCTTTCTATTCATTCAAGCTGAAATAAAAATATTTGAACTAATCCACCTTGCTATAAGATATTTATTTTTCTATCAGAGATAATAAACACATTGTTGTAAGAAAAAATATTATATATTTTAGATGATGCTGTTAACCATATGAGTCTATGGGTACAAAATGAACTTGCATCAATAAAAACACCCCCATCAACCACCTGCCATACCCTCCCTCTCATACACTATATATGCATATGTATGTTCATCATGTCACTGGGAAGTCCGTTGTTGTTGTTTCAGCCATAGAATACAGAAAAAGATTTCTTTGTGTGAAATATGGGAATTCTAACTGGTTATTTGTATTTTATACCCTAAAGACAACAGTCTTTGTTTCATATGATCATTAAGTATAGAAAAGAGATATATATGATTTGATATATGTGCCTATTGGTGCAAGTACCTATGGTGGTCTCAACAGATGGGCTCATAAAGTATTTTTCTGTATCTTCCTCCATCAACCATGAAATTGAAAATGCAACGAGCATAAAACCAGAACAGCCTGCGAGTAACTTGCAGACTGTTCACGTTCAATGCTGTTTGCTGCTCATCACTATCTTAAGGTTGGAAATGAAGGCTTCAAAACTTTAATGTAGTAAGAAAAGTCTTAAATTTAATTTGATTTTCTAAGAGACCACACACACATCAAATTGTGTAGAGTAATAAATCTTCTCTCTGGTATACAGTGGCAGCGAGCCTCTGCTGTAAGGCGGTACTTGAGGTCTTACCTCACGGAGGGTGTCATCTTCCATGGGGAGACCATGTGGTCCACCAGACAGATACTGACATGGTGTAGAATCCACTCCTACAGTCCACACTACCTGGGTAACACTGCAATAATATGCACATTGACATTGTCCAGCTTCAAGAACATTAAACTTTAAAACAATGGGGGAAATCAAGTTCGTAGAAACAGAAAATATTTGCATTATAATTACATCATTTTGTTTATGTTCATAACCTCATTTGATATTTTTCAAGATTTTCAGTCATTTTCATTGTTAAAGGGGCCTTTTCACAGATTTTGGCATTTTTTTACTTATTCATTAAATGCTTTATATCGATAAATGTAAACATTGGATCGTAAAAGCTCCAGTAAAAAATCAAGAATAAATTTAAAAAAAGGAAAAAGAACATTGCCCGGACCAGATTTCGAACCAGTGACCCCTGGAGTCCTGCCAGAGTCCTGAAGTAAAAACGCTTTAGCCTACTGAGCTATTCCGCCAAGTACATATACATACGTATTTTATACCTTATATAAGCAATCTTCGTAGTTTCACAAAATTTAACGACAAAAACAGAACTCTCCAAATTATTCAATCGTTTCGCGTTGCAACGCATATAATGGCTATATTAGACCATGGTAAATGTTCAGTATTACTGTTTCTTCACAAATATCATAACTAAAACGAAAATTTGCGAATCTGAAACAACTTTTTTCAATTTTGTCAATTTACCAAAGCGTGAAAAGATCCCTTTAAGTGTCACAATAAAAACAGAAAAAGTGAAAATGATAGTATAAAAAGCATATCAGAAGAATGCTGAATACATTTGATTTATTACCTTAGAGAACCTTAAACGATGTTTACTGCGTAGTTTTTCTAACCTTTTATTTGTAAGCTCATTTTTATTAAACACTTTCCTGTTATTCTTTATTTAAAGAAACATACAAAATGTGCAATTATTGTGATTGAATATGTAGCCCATTATACCATTATTTACTGCAACTGGATTCTGTACCTTAGAGCGACCCCTGCATCCAACAGCCATAGATCTGCAGAGTGAAACCTCCTTGACCCCTGGCAAGCAGCACCAGAGGTTCAGCTCTGTAACCGATAGCAACCAACTGACACAAGAAATAACACCACTCCAGGAAGTGATGTCTTCAGATAGTGGCGATGAGGATGTGGATGTGACATCATTAGGTAGTACTTTAATTTTATTATTGTGTATTATAATTGTATCAGTAATACGATGGCTTGAATTAACACACGGATGATACCGGTATGTACACCAACTTATGTTTGCTCTGAACTGTATTTTAACTGCACTTCAGTCAGCCAGCATGAAGTACTTGATATCTATTGAAACAAATGACAAGATAAGTATTGATGCAAAGCATCAAAGGGTGTCGGGAATTTCAGTGTAAAAGGCACACAATGAAGTTACATGGAACCATTTTTTTTCTACTGTAAATATTAATATATTGGCCGATTATTTTAAACAAAATAGAAAAAGATACTGGTATAACCATTATCTATGATTTTGTGTTATAACCCCCAAATAACCATTATCTATGGTGTTGTGTTTTAACCCCCAAATAACCATTATCTATGATTTTGTGTTGTAACCCCCAAATATTTCATAGTTCATTTTATTTACATGGGTTACCTTTTTTTATGCTCCCCCAAATTTTTTTGGGGGGGAAGCATATAGTCGCCGCTTCGTCTGTCCCTGTTTCCGTGTGTCCGTCCATGCACAATTCTTGTCCGGGCTATTTCTCAGCAACTAATGACCGAAATTCAATGAAACTTTATTGGAAACTTAACTACCAAAAGGAGATGTGCATATTATCAGCCAGTTCTGGTCGGATGATTTTTCACAGAGTAATGGCCCTTTGAAATTTTCCAATAACTGTACATATAGTGCAATTCTTGTCCGGGCTATTTCTCAGCAACTAATGACTGGAATTCAATGAAACTTTATAGGAAGCTTCACTACCAAGAGGAGATGTGCATATTATCAGCCGGTTCTGGTCGGATGATTATTCACAGAGTTATGGCCTTTGAAATTTTCCATTGTACATATAGTGCAATTCTTGTCCGAGCTATTTCTCAGCAACTTATTACGGGAATTCAATGAAACTTTATGGGAAGCTTCACTACCAACAGAAGATGTGC
Organism: Dreissena polymorpha; assembly: GCF_020536995.1. Taxonomy (NCBI): domain Eukaryota; kingdom Metazoa; phylum Mollusca; class Bivalvia; order Myida; family Dreissenidae; genus Dreissena; species Dreissena polymorpha. The sequence continues at coordinate 563,429 of NW_026273320.1, read as the reverse complement.
ATATTATCAGCTGGTTATGGTCAGAAGATTTTTCACAGAGAAATGGCCCTTTGAAATTTTCTATAAACTGTACATATAGTGCAATTCTTGTCCGGGCTATTTCTCCCCAACTACTGACTGGAATTCAATGAAGCTTTATGGGAAGCTTAAGTACCTTGAGGAGATGCACATGTTATTGATGGGTTCTGGTTAGATGATTTATTTAGAGAGTTATGGCCCTTTGAATTTTTTAAGTTGCTAAACCATCCATCGTATTATTTTGTCCAAAGTTAGGCCCCTCAAGACGTTTCCTTTTATCTGAATATATAGTGCAATATTGTGACACACAAAAACTTTGGGGAGCATCACCCGTCTCCGACGGTTTCTTGTTTTTACTGGCATCCGTGTGCAGTTTTCATTAATGGAACAGAACTGTGTAGGTTTTGATTCTACTGGGGCTCGAACCTTGGGCCTCTCACATGTGAAGCGAGCTTGTAACCATTACACTATGGAACCGCTTGAAAAATCACATAACTAAGATATTAATAAGTGACTGTAGTGTAACGGTTATCAATAAAGCAATAAACCGTGTAATCGCTGTCGTCTTGTAAAATTGAAGAAAATACGCGTTAACCAAAACTCGAACAGCAAAAGTCTGCGCTATTGTTAGAAAAACCACAAAATAAATATATTTTGATTATGTTTTGTTTTATACAAAACCAGAAATATTCACCGGTTCGCGTATTTGCCCAGTCCCTGTGATCTTTTATTATTGCCCAGTCCCTGTGATCAGTTATTAATTAAAAGAATTAGCTTTGCATTATTGGTAATAAATGTTGTAGTTAATGTAATAGGCACAAATGCAGTACTTATTTACACAAATTTACACAAAAAATCCCCACTATGCAAGATATTCTGACAACAAAAATATATACATTGATCCGTATATAACTTCTCCTCCCATAAGCACTTCAGTGTGACGCCAATTACAGCCAAGCTCTTGGAAAATAGTTCTTAATGCATATGCATACAATGTCATCCCAGATGTGTGAAGTTTGCCTCAGCCTAATCAATGACTACACTTTGCTTATGGAATTTATAGTGTACATGTCTCTTTTAAATAAAAAACAGTCAATGCTTAAAGTGTCGTCTATGATAAGCCTGGGCAAACTAGGCACATGCATACCGCCCTTTTTTTTCAGAGTTCAGCTCATTATTATAAGTGCTCGATTGTTTGCCAACAAGGAAGGTGTACTGCTTTTGTTCCGTAATGTTTATATCTCCCATCCCTAATACTTAATTGCCACTTGTGCGTATAAAATATCATTAAATTAGTTCTGCCGTTGTCTTCATATGAAATTAAATGAAGTTAAAATAAGCTCTCCATAAAGTATAGTTGCCCTGTTTTTGTTGGTCTTATAATTCTACAATTCAGTCAAAATTTTGGGGAAGGATCTCCAACTTACTTTTAATCATGGTCTGTTTACCATTAATGATTTAAAACAAACATGTCCCATTTAATGTTTTCAATGGTTTACTGTAGTTTCTTCATTTCTTCAGAATCCAAAGCTCCAGTGAAGCAGAGGCCAGTAGAGGAGGCTGCAGTGATGGGAGATACAGAGTTGCTGCCCTTGTGTGATGGCTCCATTTTTGTGGAACTTGTGGCCCAAAAGGTTCATATACATTTAATTTAATTTTAATCATGAAGCATGGGAAACGAGGTTGAATGCATATATGTAATGTGTCATCCCAGATTAGCCTGTGCAGTCAACACAGGAACAACACTTTCAGCATTGCTAGTTTTTTTTTGTTTAATTGAAGTCTCTTCTTAGTGAAAATCAAATTTAGGCGGAAAGTGTCGTCCCTGAGCAGGTCTGTGCGGACTGCACAGGCTAATCTGAGACAACACTTTACGCACAGGCTAATTTGAGATGACACTTTACGCACAGGCTAATCTGAGACGACACTTTACGCACATGCATTTAACCCTGTTTTTCCAGAGCAAGGCTCATATATCTTGGCAGTACAGTACAGTACAACATTCATGTTGACAAAAGTTTTGAGCAATGTGATCTATTATGTGTTCAGAAGATGAATGTTGAAGACTCACTATGCAAAAGGTAACATGGAATATTTTCATAACAAGCAATTGGAGGAATTTATGTTTACATTGTCTCCTTTTTTTAATCAATGTTGATCAGTTAACAAATGTATGTAACCACTGTCACTGACAATTCATTGACAATACATAGCAACATTACTATGTACAGTATTTTAGTGAGACAATGCTAGAACACCAACAGTGCTCAAAATTACACAATTATTCATTCTATACAGTTTCAAATTATACAAATGATCTCCTACAAGAACAAAACTTTGTGCAATTGTAAATAAAAGGATTAAAAGAAATCTGACAAAGTCGGCATCAATGTGATTAAAACAGAATTTTAGACAATTGTTTGGTTTGGTCTCAAAATAATGTAGTGTGAGAGAGTAGAACTAACTGAGGAAGAAAAATACAATACTAAAATCAAGCTTGTTTAGTCTATTAAGTTGTATGCGCATTTAAAATTAAATCCTCTTGGTATCTTTTGTAACTTGTAAGTTGTTTTGTTGTTGATCATTTGGGTATATATATATATTTCAGGTGGGTGTTTGTCTTTCTCCGACACTGGTGTCTCCAGGATACATGGCAACTGTCACCCATGGCACGCTCTATAAGGTGATATTAAACCCTCTACATTTCATTTAAACCTACATTATTTTCTTTCCTTGTTGGTTTCCTATGTCAGGGGAATATCAAAACACTTGCAAGTCTTGTTCCTTATTAAACTAGTACTTTTGTGTGAGGCTCAACTTGCAAACAACTCACTTACATTCGCTAATTGACATGGTTGCATGGTTGCATGGTTTCTATCTGGTTCTTTAATTATTATTAATAAAAACACATGACTTAAGATTGTTAAATTAAATGAAAATTCATAATATATAAAAGGTAAGCCATTCTTATCACATTTCAGATCTAATAAATGGGTTTTGCACTATGCCTCTTACATTTGAGCCTTGTTCTGAGAAAACTGGGCTTTATGCATGCGCGTAAAGTGTCATCCCATATTATCCGTGCAGTCTGCACAGCTAATCAGGGACGACACTTTCCGCCTTAACTTGATTTTCTTTAAGGAGGGACTTTCTTGAAACTAAAAATACCATAAAAGCGGAAAGTGTCGTCCCTGATTAGCCTGTGCAGACTGCACAGGCTAATCTAAGATGACACTTTACGCACAAGCATTATGCCTAGTTTTCTCAGAACGCGGCTCATTTTATTATGATGGTATTAAGTGTAAATGCTATCCATGGATCTCTGCAGGAGGTTGTTTGGGTGAGTTTCAGTCAATATAATTTGTTTATCAGACAAATTTCTAACATCTTAATAGGTTGCAAAGATATCTTGCAATAATGGTATGTTTTAATTCGCTACTATGTAACATTGTTTATGTAAATGTGCATTGTTTTCTCAGGCAATGGAACAGTTTATGGAAGATATTCTACGAAAAACATTTGCATTGCAAGTCAATATGGGGAGGTAAGATATTAATTTAGATTGAATCTTGTAAGGAAAAAATGTTTATTGATTGATGCTGCATAACATGTATCCAATTAAGCTACCTTATTATTGTAATTATGTTGAAATTGACAAAGATGATGTTGATAATTAGGAGACTTCTGATAATTGTTGTATAATCATAATGATGTTCAAGGAAACATTAACAATCATGGTGACAGAAATGATAATGGCTCTAAGATTGATAATAAAGAGATGATAAAGAAGAGAAAAAGATGACGGTACTGAAAAGGAAAATAATGCTGATTGACTGCTTTTGCTGTTCATGTTAAGTTTAAGGATGTGATAAACATGTGGCTTCAATTATGTTTCTGTAGTTTGCATCAACCAATCTTGAAGAATGTTTTTTCATGGAAACCAATCATGTGACTGGATTTAATACTAGTTGTGTCAACATCATTGTTACTGCCAAAAAAATAATAGTTTTTATGAAGGTATTTGGCAGCACTTTTTTGTGCAGGTAGCTTAAATGCATGCCTAGCTTGGGGTTACATTTGTGGCAAATTGGTTATAGCTGAAGATCACTTTAACTAAACATACAGAAATGGTTTCAATTAACAGTCTCATTATCAATAGGAGGGGGTATTGTGCTGAATTTTCTTCATTTGTTGCTAACATACAAACCTAGCTTGGAATAGCATTCAGGACAGCCAGATCAATGTCAAGGTCACTGTTATTAAATATAAAACTGAGTTTAAATGATTGTAATGTTCTTCAGTTTTGTGTGTAGATATCTTGGGCTGCATATTTCTTTAAATGAATAACATTGAAATTAAATAAATAGTTAAACATGTGAAATCTAGATTTTGTGGCAGTGCCATAGTTCCTGATACTGGTTGCTTGTTCCAGTTTATAACCCTGATGCTGGTTGCTTGTTGCAGGTACCCGGACACTGTGGGTGTGGCAGACGTGTTCCTGGCTCTAGAGAATCTCCCAGTGGCAGACTTCCTCACCAACAAATACATGGGTGTACCCGATGTTCCTATGCCACGCACAGAGAGATGACAGGCCTCAGACCTCAACAACTGACAGATCACACAACACTCTTATAGATGAATTTATATGGGCCCTGCAAAATGACAGATCACACAACCCTCTCACGTATGACACTATCTAGGCCCAGGCGCCACAAACTTACAAAAAGTTGTCTGACAGATCACACTACCCTTTTATGGATGACTTTATCTGGGCCCTGCAAAATGACAGATTACACAACCCTCTTACGTATGACACTATCTGGTCCCAGGCGCCACAAACTTACTAAAGATTGTCTGACAGATCACACTACCCTTTTATGGATGACTATCTGGGCCCGTCAAAATGACAGATTACACAACGCTCTTACGTATGACACTATCTGGTCCCAGGCGCCACAAACTTACTAAACTAAAGAGACTTTCGATAGATTACACAAGCCTTTTATGGATGACACTCTCTCAGCCCAACAAACAAGACAGATGACACTCCTAAGGCCTTCAAATTACTGACGACAGTCCTTAAGACAGAACCCGTTGTCAAGGCCCAACCAACCAAGCAATCACTCTATGTAGACCCCTGTCTCCTAATGGATTACTTTGCATAGCCTCTGCCCCATCTCCTGAGACATGGACATGTATAAATTTCCTAATTGACACTTGAACTTCTCATAGTATAATCTATTAGATTTAACTAATCTTAGGCAGTTTTCATGTCAAAAATGCTGTATTAAAGCGGATATATACGATTTTTTATATGTGTTTAATTGTAATATATTGATAAAATATGTTACAATAACACAAAATAGGCAAGAAAAATTATACATTAAAGCCGAATTTCATAAAATGCAGCAAAGACAAATTAGCGCCCCGACGTACATATTTTCCTACAATAACCGAAGCATTCGTCTTTGTATTAGGATCGGAGATAGTGTTCGTGTGTCGTATGAATAGATATCGTTGCAGGAATTCAAATAAACCGTTAAACTAAGTTTAGATGCACATCGTACATGTATGGTATACATGCTGGCGAATTCGGCTGTACAGCCGTTTTCAATTTCAGAATTAAATATCTGGCTTATTTCGCATTTTTCGACATATGTTCTTCTTAACTTTTATTTTAATTTATATTGAAATATATATATAATAAGATTTTTACACAGTTTATATAAATTCATAAATATTTGACAAAATCGTATATACCCGCTTTAATATAACATCACTTCATTAACCATGTTTTCAAAACAGTTGAAAATTCAGTTTTTTTGTCAGACTGGCAGGCAGGCAGCTTCATTCAAACAGGTGTTTTCCGGTCAATAACTTCAGTTTGCATTGACAAATATGGAAAAAAAACTTTGGATGTAACATGATTGCAAGGATACCTAGCTTGGGATTGTCTTAAGGGTTAATTAGGTCAAGGTCACAGTATCTTAAACAGTTTCCACTCAATAACTTGAGTTTTCATGGAGGTACTGCATGGACATTGTGTGTGTAGGTATCTTACAAGCAGACCAAGCTTCTGTACGCTTTGCATTTTTTGGACATACAGGTCTCGGCAAGATTATGGTTACTAAATTATAAAAATCTTGATAACTAAATAAAGGTTTGATTGGCATAGTCTACTAAAAGTGCGTATGTAGGTACCTTATGTGCAAACATCATTTTAATTCAGGTAAAAGAATGAAAACTAGGTTTTTTCTATGTTCCTTGTGATTACATTAAATAATAATATACAACGGCTCTTGTCCGGGGGGGAATCTCTGATTGTAATCACCATGAAGATTATTTTCATTACCTACTTAACTGTCTAGTCTTGTTACCCAATAATGTCAATACAAGCACAGTCATATAAAAATTGACAAAAGTTACCAACTGGATTTGTAATCAGTTGTGTCTTGTTCTGCGAAAACTGGGCATAAGGCATGTGCGTAAAGTGTTGTCCCAGATTGGCCTGTGCAGTCCGCACAGGCTAATTAGGGACAACACTTTCCGCCTTAACTGGATTTTCGCGTAGAAGAGACTTTCTTTAAACGAAAAATACCACAAAAGCGGAAAGTGTCGTCCCTGATTAGCCTGTGCGGATTTCACAGGCTAATCTGGGACGGCACTTAACACACATGCATTATGCCCAGTTTTCTCAGAAAGCGACTCAGTTGTATTTTGACTTGTATGAAAGTCTTCCGAACTATGTAATTTATATTATATTGTGCATGCACTTGCAACGTTATTACTGACTTGTTTTTAATGAATTGATATCTCTTGAGTTAGATTATAATAAAAGCTTTTATATGTTATTTTGTTTATTTGAATTGGTGTGTGTAGTTTTAGTTCACTTGAGCATACATTTACATAACAATCATGGAAAAATATTAATGTATTTTTGAAATGTAAGAAGGTGAAACTGCTCCCTGAGCTAATGGTGAGTTAACCCTGAAGGAAACCCCACATATTGAAGTCAGAAGTACCAAACTACACTGTATGTATGTTTTTAGCTCCACTGGCCAGAGGCCAGCGGGGCTTATGTCATGGTCCTGTGTCTGTCGTCCGTGCGTGCGTCAGTGCGTTAACTTTTTCTTTAAACATCTTCTTCTCCTAAACTACAAGTCCAATTCTGATAAAACTTCTCACAAATGTTCCTGGGGTGAACCTCTTTCAAATTTGTTCAAATGATGCCCCTGGGGTCAAATTTGACCCCGCCCCGGGGGTCAATAAATTGAACATATGCTTATATAAAGCCTATTTTGTGCAGACTTTAAAAATCTTCTGTCCATAACCATTGGGCCTAGTGCTACCAAATTTGGTATGTAGTGACATCTAATAGTCCTCTACCAAATTTGTTCAATTTATGCCCCTGGGGTCAAAATTGGACCCTGCCCCGGGGGTCACAAAAATGAACATATGCTTATATTGGGCCTATTTTGTGCAAACTTTAAACATTTTCTTGTCCATAACCGTAGGCCTTGCGCTACCAAATTCGGTATGTAGTGACATCTAATAATTCACTACTTAGTTTGTTCAAATTATGCCCCTGGGGTCAAATTTGACCCTGCCCCGGGGGTCACAAAAATGAACATAGGTTTAAATAAGGCCTATTTTGTGCAAACTTTAAAAATCTTCTGTCCATAACCGTATGGCATAGGGCTACCAAATTTGGTATGTAGTGACATCTAATAGTCCTCTACCAAATTTGTTCAAATTATGCCCCTGGGGTCAAATTTGACCTTGCCCCGGGGGTCACAAAAATGAACATATGCTTATATAAAGCCTATTTTGTGCAAACTTTGAAAATCTTTCTGTTCATTACCTTAGGGCCTAGGGCTACCAAACTCAGTATTTAGTGACATCTAATAGTTCTCTACTTAGTTTGTTCAAATTATGCCCCTGTGGTCAAATTTGACCCTGCCCCAGGGCTCAAAAAAATGAACATACGCTTAAATAAGGCCTATTTTGTGCAAATTTTATAAATCTGTCCATAACCGTATGGTATAGGGCTACCAAATTTGGTATGTAGTGACATCTAATAGTCCTCTACCAAATTTGTTCAAATTATGCCCCTGGGGTCAAATTTGACCTTGCCCTGGGGGTCACAAAAATGAACATATGCTTATATTGGGCCTATTTTGTGCAAACTTTAAAAATTTCTTGTTCATAACCATAGGGCCTAGGGCTACCAAATTTGGTATGTAGTGACATCTAATAGTTCTCTACTTAGTTTGTTCAAATTATGCCCCTGGGGTCAAATTTGACCCTGCCCTGGGGGTCACAAAAATGAACATACGCTTAAATAAGGCCTATTTTGTGAAAACTTTCAACATTTTCTTGTCCATAACCGTATGGCGTAGGGCTACCAAATTTGGTATGTAGTGACATCTAATAGTCCTCTACCAAAATTGTACAAATTATGCCCCTGGGGTCAAATTTGACCCTGCCCCGGGGGTCACAAAAATGAACATATGCTTATATAAAGCCTATTTGGTGCAAACTTTAAAAAATTTCTTTTCCATAACCGTAGGGCCTAGGGCTACCAAATTTGGTATGTAGTGACATCTAATAGTTCTCTACTTAGTTTGTACAAATTATGCCCCTGGGGTCAAATTTGACCCTGCCCCGGGGGTCATAAAAATGAACATATGCTTATATAAAGCCTATTTAGTGCAAACTTTAAAAATCTCTTGTTCATAACCGTAGTGCCTAGGGCTACCAAATTCAGTATTGAGTGACATCTAATAGTTCTCTACTTAGTTTGTTCAAATTATGCCCCTGGGGTCAAATTTGACCCTGCCCCGGGGGTCACAAAAATGAACATACGCTTAAGTAAGGCCTATTTTGTGCAAACTTTCAAAATTTTCTTTTCTTCTTATGGCATAGGGCTACCAAATTTGGTATGTAGTGACATCTAATAGTCCTCTACCAAATTTGTTCAAATTATGCCCCTGGGATCAAATTTGACCCTTCCCCGGGGGTCACAAAAATTAACATATGCTTATATAAAGCCTATTTTGTGCAAACTTTAAAAAATTTCTTGTCCATAACCGTAGGGCCTAGGGCTACCAAATGCGGTATGTAGTGACATCTAATAGTTCTCTACTTAGTTTATTCAAATTATGCCCCTGGGGCAAAATTTGACCCTGCCCCAGGGGTCACAAAAATGAACATACGCTTAAATAAGGCCTATTTTGCGCAAACTTTCAAAATTTTCTTGTCAATAACCGTATGGCATAGGGCTACCAAATTTGGTATGTAGTGACATCTAATAGTCCTCTACCAAAATTCTTCAAATTATGCCCCTGGGATCAAATTTGACAGTTCCCCAGGGGTCACAAAATTGAACATAATTATGCTTATATTGGGCCTATTTTGTGCAAACTTAAAAAAATTCTCTTGTCCATAACCATTGGGCCTATTTCTACCAAATTTTGTATGTATTAAAATCTTTAAGTTCTCTACCAAGTTTTTTCAAATTATGCCCCTGTGGTCAAATTTAACCCTGTCCCGGGGGTCACAAAAATGAACATATGCTTAAATAAGGCCTATTTTGTGCAAACTTTAAAAATCTTGTTCATAATTATAGAGCCTAGGGCTACTAAATTTGGTATGTAGTGACATCTAATAGTCCTCTAACAAATTTGTTCAAATTATATCCTTGGGCTAAAATTTGACCCTGCCCCGGGGGGTCACAAAACTGAACATATGCTTATATAATCTTCCTGTCCATAACCATTGGGCCTAGGGCTACCAAATTTGGTATGTAGTGACATCTTATAGTTCTCTACCAAGTTTGTTTAAATTATGCCCCTGGGGCCAAATTTATGTATATAAATGCTCACCCTTCCAACTTTAAGCGCCCAGTGGGACGAGGGATAGAAAGAGAAAGTCACATGCTTGAGTACATTTCAACCCATGCGCATTGCACGCTTTTATCGCATAAAAAACAGTGGAGCGATACAGGGCCATCATGGCCCTCTTGTTATTTTGACCTCGCGGATTTATTTTGTTTGCTGAAAAGACAGCATGCAGAAGAGACAGTATTGGGATACAAGGAATCCGGGTGCGATACCCTAGCTCTTTGCGAATAGATCCCTTGGTTCTTTTACGTGCTCAGTGTATAGCACCGATACACGCAAGAATTACCTGGGTTTCATACCAGTACAGTTGCATAATACTGATTTGAATCAGAAATCAAATGGAAGGTTGGAGAAAAAATGGGATCCAAGCACCCCCCGCGTTATATTGGATTCAGCGTTATAACGGAGCACGTTATATTGGAGTTACAGTGTACTTCTCTAGTTGGGTGGGACACACTTCAAGCATTTCTGAAATTTCCAGTGCCCTGGCCGAGAAGTGAACCGGGGACATCTGGAATGGTAGACCAATGTGTTACCACTTGACCACCGCACCACACAGCAGACTATATAGAACCATGGTGTCAACCAACACTGAGAAACATGGCATCTGTCGTTGAAGACAACGGGAACGCACTGCCTTGTGAAGTCCAATCAGGCAGGTGTAGTGCAAGGCTCCATGCCACAATGAATCCACCCCCAGGTTTTAGTTTTAATTGGTCCTTTGAACTTGCCCTATGGAGCTAGGTGACAGGTCAGGAGAGATACAGGCCGAAAACCTACCACAACCAGAACTCCACCTTGTGGCGCCTCTAAAGTACCCCTGAGGAGGGCCTGACCAAACGGCTGAACATTCTTTATGAATGCAGGCACTATCAACCATAGAGGAAACGTGTATGGCCGGAACCTTTGAGCATGTACAGGGAAGCTGTACTGACAGTTGGAGATGGCACTGAAAACCATCTGTTTCATCCTTGCCTCTGGACTCCATGTGTAAGATGTTTGAGAAGAAGAAGTGAAAGAAGTATTAATTAATAAATTTCAGTATTCTGTCTTATTAGCTCGGCTTTTTTTAGAGAAAACCCGAGGTATTGTCATAGCCAGCTTGTCCGCGTCGTGCTAAAACCTTAACATTGGCTATCAAATCAAAGTGCTTCCATCTACAACTTTAAAACTTCATATGCAGCTACACCTTGATGAGTTCTACATGCCACACCCATTTATGGATAACAAGGTCACTGTGACCTCTAATATAAAACTTTTACATAGGCTCTAAAATCAAAGTGCTTCCACCTACAACTTTTCTTCTGACAAGCTTTCATTTATTCAAAACTGCAACCACAGCCGAGCGTTGGCACCTGCTATGCGGTGCTGTTGTTTTACAGTATCATGTTTCTGTAAACTTCGACATGCAATTGTGGAGCGAACTTAAAACAAATGTTCAGACTATAAACCTGTCAAGAAATGGACATAGTAATTTCAAATGTTGGTCACTGTCAGTGGATGGTCATAAGTTTCCATGCATGTAATTCTTCCTGGATTTGATAATTGTTTATACAGTTCCTTTGATCATAATATTGGGGAACATCTGTCGACATCACTTTAGTAAAAGTGACTCAAAGACCGACCACGTTAATAGATGTAATAGATATACCGGATACAATTACCAGTACTTTGAACCTTTACAATAGAAATAATGACGACGTTTAGTTTTTTAAATTGTTTATCCATGTATTTTGTATTAAAAATAACAAGTTTTATACAGGTAAAACGCATTTTGATACATTAATTTAAACCAAAATGAAGAATGTATGTTATGGAGGATGTGGAATAAGAACATACCAGTACATGTTCATGATTTTCCAGATGTAACGTACATGTATTCAGTGTTTTATATGAATAGCCAACAATTCTAAAATAACTATACAACACAACGCCTTCTACTGGTAGTAAATGTCATAATAAAAATAATTATATGCACATGAACTCGCTAACATAGTTGTGTATCAACAACAGAAATCGTGTGGAATGAGTGATCGGTTAAGATGACATTCCCAAATGAGACGCGCTTTGTGAAAACCAGGCTTAATGCATCGTCCCAGATTAGCATGTTCAGTCCGCATCAGGGACGACACTTTGCTTTATGGAATTTTCTGTTTTAAATGAGTCTCTAATAAAACGAAATCCAACCAAGGCGGAAAGTGTCGTCCCAGATTAGCCTATGCGACCTGCGTTGCGCACATGCATTAACGCCGGTTTTCACAGACGGCGTCTCAATAAAATCAAACGTCACTAAAGGTGTAGTTCTGTCAAATATTGACAAACTTTAACGAAGATATTTCTTTAAATATCCATATAGTAATAAACTAACATCTTTGCTTATAAAAAAAAAGATATGAAATACAACCTAATAAGTAATGCGCAGAAAGAGTTTGATAAAACAGTTATTAAAGCACATGCATATAAATTACTAAACCAACGATGGTCTATAACGAAACTGATGGTTGATAAAACGATACTTAAGTAAATTCACGCATGTTCAATGTTGAAAGGAACACATTTAAATGGTATTGAAACGTGGAATGTAAGAGCACAATTAATTTACCGATAGTGTGATACTTACGCGGAAAAAACTGCAAGCACTGAGAACATCACGTTAAATAAGTGAGGCTGAAGCAAATACATTTCGTTAATTAAATAAAGCAAACATGTTCATGTTCTCACAATCATTGTGTCCATTAAGCCACAATTTCCCTCTGCCAGCCTGTTTATAGGATATTCCTACTCTTGATCTGCTGCTCTGCTCAACTGTAAAAAAAATCTACCGTAATATCCTTCAACAGACCCACGTGAAATCCAACATTCTTATAAAAACACGGCCTATGTTGTAGTTTATAAATCGTTAATTTCGCGTTAACTTAATACGGCTGATGAGCTCAATGAAGCGTTTCTGGTCGAGCACTTTCTCCTCTCCCATGATGCTCTTCATGGTCGTCTCGAGTTCATCGTCCTCGAAGGGCCGACCGGAAAGGGTCTTGAGCCCCTTTAGAAAGTCCCAGGCCCCCGCCACGTCCGCCGACCCCGAGCCGCCCTGCAGCGCCTCGTATTTGTCTAGGTACGCGTTGGCTCTGAAACAAAAACTCACACGATTAATACCGTACTTAATACAAAACCATGTTTGCTCACTTAACTTTAACAAACATAAATATTCGCGTATCATTTCTAAAAACAGAGTATTGAAACAGCACATTCACTACATGCATTACTTCGATTTTCATTTAAGGTCTTTAAGCTTTTTTAAAACACCGACTATAAATAAAAAGTTGCGTTGTTTAAACATAGCCGTAATTAACAATTGTTCTGAAAAAGCTTCATGTTCAAATAATTTCAGCGTATGTGGTGAATGACTGCTTTGTAATTGTAACAAATTTGCCATCGTGGGATAAGTGTTCAACGTTTGTTAACATTATTTTACACTACATGCATTTAAAAACATAAACTGTTCATAAAAGTTCATGTCTAATTCGATTTCTGGTCGTAAAACCGTGACACCGCGGTAGAACTTACATCACAAGTGAGCGCACACATGTCTACGATTTCATTTTAACAATCTGTGTCGACCTAGTGAACAATTGATAAGATGTGTATTCAATGATACAGCAAAACATGAATGTAAAATTGTTAGAGAAGCTGACAAATACGGCATAAATTCGTTACTTTTATAGGCCTAGCGAAGTAAATAGGCTACTGAACAAGTAAATTACCGCAAAAACTGTTATACAAGTACTTACACAAATCAGATAATATACTTGATAGATGAAACAGATCGTTTAATAATAAGTTCCATAGATCCATCTAACTTAAACTAGTTACTAAAGCTACAGTAGTGATAAGAGATAAACTGTTCTACGCGCTTAAAGACTGTGCTTGTTCTAGTAGTGATACCAGTAAAACAACTGAACAATTATTCTTCATCATTGTGCTTAAAAAAACGCATAACCTTTTTGAGTTTTTTTATTTTGAAAACTAAAGAATGATCTGTTATTTGCCAATGCTCGTAAGCCATCTTCCGACCAAACAAATTTCATACGCCTAGTTAGCATGTCTTCGTAAACAAGTGCGCGATGTATAGTAGCATAGTACATACAAATGAACCATATAAATGCATATGAGCGACGTATGCAATAATTATATTGCTATGTTGGATTAATGCGTTGCTCACAGTACTTCTAACACGATTCTGACAGGAGACCCTCGAGTTCACGTGCACTTACTCGTATCCGAATGACGCGTAGAAGAGGTAGAACTCCCACGCGCTGAGAATGTTGTTGCGGTCCTTGTCGAACATTTCGAACATGAGTTCTGCGCGCGCACCCTCCAACTTAAACTCCTTGGCCAGCATCTCTAACGCCGTGTCCTTGTTGAGGCGGCGCACAAAGTTCACCGTGTACTTGTCGAATACCTTCTGAACATCGTCTCTGAAAGCAGCCAATAATTCAGTTATGGGTACCGTAGTTTAAACCTATTTATTTAAGCTCCGTTGCATCAAAAGACAAAGTATTATACAAACACTCTCGAGTCAGTTTCCTGGGTAGAACCAGTATTTGGTGTCTTATGAGATCGAATCCATGACCTCCCGTTGCTTGACGGACCTTATCCACTGCGTCTCGGAGTAAAGAGAAGGTTCATGGCGATTACTATTGATTAACCATCAAAGCGTTATTGAGTCATTTACAATTAAATTAAGGGGTGAATAAGTTAAATGTTGTTAAATAATTATGCTTATATACATATTTTTAAAGTCATTAAGCCATTCCAAATGTAAATAAAGTAGCGCAAAAGACAGCATGGCCAGTTAAATGCAAAATAAAGAGCACTGGTTCAGAGAAAAATTTATTAAGCCAAATGGGTCAATTTATGAGCACATGTAAGTGCCATGTATACTGCATTTTTTAAATCAAATGTCGAGAGCCGTGAAAAAGCATTGTCGGAACCAACAGTACCGGCATATTTTCTTATGTCATTACATTATTTCAATGCATTGCGTATTGAGTAAACGTGGGTTACGACGATGTGCACTATTCCGCATACGAAAAGAGAAGGGTAATGACATGTTAATTGAATTCATTAGCTAATTAAACCGAAATTAAATCCATTGTGTTTAATTTTAAGTTAATTTTAATCGCCGATTTTTTAAACAAATTCTTGAAAAGGTGGTCAGTTACGCTCTATAGTGAACGACAAAATGAAAATGATTATTTAGCCATCAAAATTATCGGTCATTCATGAACACAGAAATGTGCCATGGTCATGTTGGAAATCAAAGCGCCAAGGGATGTGACATGACAGTTGACAAGAAAGGAACCTACATAAGATCATTAAATTATTGGTAAATGTCTAAATCACTTACGTCTGCATCATTAAAGGGGCCTTTTCACGTTTTGGTAAATTGACAAAATTTAAAATAAGTTGTTTCAGATTCGCACATTTTCGATTTAGTTATGATATTTGTGAGGAAACAGTAATACTGAACATTTATTATGCTCTAAAATAGCCATTACACGCATCTTTTGACGATTTAAAAACCTGAAAATTATGAAGCGTTGCACCGCGGAACGATTGAATAATTTGGAGAGATCTGTTGTTATCGTTATTTTTTGTGAAACTACGAGGAGTGCTTACATAATGTATAAAATACAACCATCATTGTATGAGCACGGATGGCCGAGTGGTCTAAGTGGTAGACTTTTAATCTAGGACTCCGGGGGACATTGGTTCGAGCGCTGTTGAGGTTTACTTTTTAAAATTTTATTCTTGATTTTTTACTGGAACTTTTAAATCCAATATTTACATTTATCAATATAAAACATTAAATGACAAACTTCAATACATGCCAAAATCTGTGAAAAGCCCATATAAGCCACTTAATTGCTGTTTGATGGGTTTATGCCGAATAAAGTTAAGTTTGTTGGGGTTTATTTAAATCGGATCTTTCTTTGCATATTCAAAGACATTAAGAAGTTGCGATAGCATGAAGGTTCTGAAAACATGTTAGAGATCAGTCTGCTTGAAAATACCATTGTCAAAACGTCGATCTGTATATGTGTCGTTCTGTCATGTCAGAGATCAGCGTGTTCGAAAATACCATTCTCAAAACGGTAACCTATATGTCACTCTCTCGGTACAGTTTGACAATCTATATAAAGAAAGTAAAATGTTCCTCCAAAAAGAACGCCAAGGTCTATCAGACTATAATGTACGTTAACTTACAGGTGTTACACAGCGAGCTTAACGTATTTATAGTTTAAAAAATGTAATCAGCGTAGACTATTTTTTTACCGAGGATAAGCGATCACAAACCGAAACATCGCTTTGTCTGTTCATTTATGTCTCGGGTCGTGTCCTAGTTAACAAAAAGCGTTTTGTTTTGATCATACGGCATTGTACACAATGAAATACGGCATTGTACACAATGAAATACGGCGTTGTACACAATGAAATACGGCATTGTACACAATGAAATACGGCGTTGTACACAATGAAATACGGCATTGTACACAATGAAATACGGCGTTGTACACAATGAAATACGGCATTGTACACAATGAAATACGGCATTGTACACAATGAAATACGGCGTTGTACACTATGAAAAGTAAACATACACGATGTTCTGTGAACAATAATGAAATTCGTCACTTTTTTACAGGACAACACCGTTTCACATAAGACATATGGGAACCGTATGCAAATCGTAACATGTCTTGCCATGACATGGTGATCAATTATGGTTCAACTTTATTTTCCTTACGGAAGAAATGCAATCCAGCCATGTAATACGAGAAACACCATAGCGGGTAAATCCGACGGGGCCTCTACATGTTTCTAACAACAAAATGTACCGCCAGCGTGTTGCCCTGAAACCAAACTCTTTCCACAATAGAGGTATGAAATACGAGGACTTGAACAAACGGTCCGAAATTGCAGTCAGAGTCAAATTTGACATAAATTAGGTCATTGGCTGACATGTCCCCACAGATAAATGGCATTTAATGACAGTGGGCATTTAACCTGATATTATTGTTCTTAAGCTCTCTACCGGGCGCATAATTTATCCGATCTTAGATATCCTTACGTCGACTGCCATTTGAAAACCATGGTTTTCTTGGACATTGTTCAATTTATATATCCAGACTTGTTTTGACATGACAGTTGAGCAATAGGCGTTATTCGTGTATTTGTTGCAGATTTCATTTCGTTTATAATTTCATTTTATTTTACAAATTTATGGTTTCTTAAACTGTGAATGTAAAGAAAAAGTACGACTTTCCATTGTTTACTTAAATTTGAACATGCGAAAACATATTGTTTGTATGGTTCCCTTTACAACAGGATGTTTTTGTCAAAAACTCTTCCGGGTAATTGTCTAAATTGAGCATGGAGCCTCCCATTTCATAAATTATTTGCGTAAGTCTTGTAAGGAAATATACTGAATGCATTGTTGTTGTGTTTCTAATTCAAACAAAGACCAGTTGATAAAATCTTGACACGCGCGTGTTTGAAGGTTTTCAGGGATCAAAACCCACACACAGAACGCCACAATCTTATTTAATCTCACTGATCGGACTGTCAGATATTATGCTGTCAAAAATGGTCTTACAAAACGATAAAAAAAAACAGCCGCGCACACCAATCGCTTGCGGGTAAAAAAAGGAAAAGTTTGTCTAGATCCCTTGTAAAAATAATCACAAAATTGTCGTGTATCGCAAGCTTTATCATGGTCGTCTTAATCCCCAGGGCGTCAGTAGTATGGTCATTACAAAATATAAAATCAAGAACTGTGAACTATAGTTATTTCTATGTATGTTTTATAATGATTTATTGAACGCATTACATGGTATCACCCCTTACAGTTATTAAACGTATATGACCATGTATATGACCATGTCCAGAAGGGTATTTGTATCTTAAAAACATTGTTTTAATGTAAGGCGTTACATTTTCAGTATAATGTGCAAGTTAACATTTATGCACCCGCTTCTTTCGCACATTACTATATAGAGTAAAAGAAACTATAAAGGTGTCAAAAGGTCACAAATGTCAAATATCAATGTCCGTCAAATGTCACGTAAAACGAGTATAGCTTATGAACGTTAAAAACGTACGCTACCTTTAAATACGTGAAAGTCTTTCATCACCACGAAATGTAGGGATATAGACACGTTTTCTTTAGACATTGTAAAAAAATCATCAATCGCGTAGTATAAATAAATATAAACATACAACTGACATTGAAAATAGTTTTTCAAATTAAAGGGATCTTTTCAAGATTTGGTAAATTGACAAAATTGAAAAAAGTTGTTTCAGATTCGCAAATTTTCGGTTTAGTTATGATATTTGTGAGGAAATAGTATTACTGAACATTTGCCATTGTATAATATAGCCATTATATGCATCTTTTGACGATTTAAAAACCTAAATATGATAAAGCGTTGCAACGCGAAACGATTGA